>NW_027362769.1:403701635-403709990 GCF_046119375.1 Phyllobates terribilis
AAGAGGAGAAAGAGAAGGAAGAGGAGGAGAGGAGGAGGCAAAAGGAAAGGAGGAAAAGAGGAGGAAGAGGAGGAGGAGTAGGAGGAGGAAGAGGAAGAGGATTAGGAGGAGGAAGAGGAGGAGGAAGAAGAGGAGGTGGAGGTAGAGGAGGAAGAGGAGGAGGACAAAAAGGAAGAGGAGGAGGAAGAGGAGGAGGAAGAGGAGAAGGAAGAGGAGAAAGAAGAGGGAAAGAGAGGGAGTAGGAGGAAGAGGTAGAGGAGGAGGAGGAAGAGGAGAAAGAGAGGGAGGAGGAAGAGGTAGAGGAGGAGGAAAAGGTAGAGGAGGATGAAAAGGAAGAGGAGAAGGAAGAAGAGGAAGAGGAGGAGGAAGAGGAAGAGGAGGGAGTAGGCGGAGGAAGAGGAAGAGTATTAGCAGGAGGAAGAGGTGGAGGAGGAAGAGGGGAGGACAAAGAGGAAGAGAAGGAGGAAGAGGAGGAGGAAGAGGAGGAGGAAGAGGAGGAAGAGTAGGAGGAAGAAGAGGAGGAGGAGGTAGAGGAAGAGGAGGGAGAAGAGGAGGAGAAGAGGAGGAGGAAGAGGAGGAGGAGGAAGAGGAAGAGGATGAGGAAGATGAGGAGGAAGAAGAGGAGTAGGAGGAGGAGAGGAAGAGGGAGGAGGATGAGGAAGAGGAGGAGGATGAAGAGGAGGAAGAGGATGGAGGAAAAAGAGAAGAGGAGGAGGAAGAGAAAGAAGAAGAGGACGAAGAGGAGGAGGAAGTGGAGGAGGAAGAGGAGGGAGGAAGAGGAGGAAGAGAGAGAGGAGGAGGAAGAGGAGGAGGAAGGAGAGGAGGAAAGAAGAAGGAAGAGTAGGAGGAAGAGGAGGAGGAAGAGGAAGAGGAGGAGGAGGAAGAGGAGGAATAGGAGGAGGAATAGGAGGAGGAGGAATAGGAAGAAGAGGATGAGGAAGAGGAGGAGGAAGAGGAGGAGGAAGAGGAAGAGGAGGAGGAAGAGGAGGAGGAAGAGGAGGAAGAGGAAGAGGAGGAAGAGGAAGAGGAGGAAGAGGAAGAGGAAGAGGAGGAGGAAGATGAAGAGGTGAAGAAGGTGGAAAAGGAAGAGGAGATGGATGAGGAAGAGGAGGAGGAGGAATAGGAAGAGAAGGAGGAAGAGGAGGAAGAGGAGGAAGAGGAGGAGGAAGAAGAGGAGGAAGAGGGAAGAGGAGGAGGAAGAGGAGGAGGAAGAGGAGGAGTAGGAGGAAGAGGAAAAGGAGGAGGTGGGAAGAGGAGGAGGAAGAGGAGGAGGAAGAGCAAGAGGAAAAGGAAGAGGAAGAGGAGGAGGAGTAGGAGGAAGAGGAGGAAGAAGGAAGAGTAGGAGGAAAAGGAAGAAGAGGAGGTAGAGGAAGAGGAGGAGGAAGAGTAGGAGGAAGAGGAGGAGGAAGAGGAAGATGAGGAGGAAGAGGAGGAGTAGGAGGAGGAAGAGGAGGAGGATGAGGAAGAGGAGGAGGATGAAGAGGAGGAAGAGGGGAGGACAAAGAGAAAGAGGAGGAGGAAGAGGAGGAGGAAGTGGAGGTGGAAGAGGAGGAGGAAGAGGACTAAGAGTAAGAGGAGTAAGAGGAGGAGGAGGAATAGGAGGAGGAGGAAGAGTAGGTGGAGGAAGGAGGAGGAGGAATAGGAGAAGGAGGAATAGGAGGAGGAGGAAGAGGAGGAATAGGAGGAGGAGGAAGAGGAGGAGGAGAAGAGGAGGAGGAGGAATAGCAGGAGGAGGAAGAGGAGGAGGAAGAGAAGGAGGAAGAGAAGGAGGAAGAGGAGGAGTAAGAGAAGGAGGAGGAAGAGGAGGAGGAAGAGGAGGAGGAAGAGGAGGAGGAAGAGGAGGAGGAGGAAAGAAGAGGAGGAGGAAGAGGAGGAAGAAGAGGAGGAGGAAGAGGAAAGGAGGTGGAGAAGGAAGAGGAGGAGGAAGAGGAGAAAGTGAGGAAGAGGAGGAAGAGGAGGAGTAAATGGAAGAGGAGGAGGAAAATGAAGTGGAGGAGGATGAAGAGGAAAAGGAAGAGGAGGAGGAAGAGGAAGAGGAGGAGGAGTAGGAGGAGGAAGAGGAAGAGGATAAGGAGGAGGAAGAGGATAAGGAGGAGGAAGAGGAGGAGGAGGAAGAAAAGGAAGAGGAAGAGGAGGAAGAGGAGGAGGATGTAGAGGAAGAGGAGGAGGAAGAGGAAGAGGAGGAGGAAGAGGAGGAGGAAGAGGGGGAGGAGGAAGAGGAGGAGGAAGAGGAAGAGGAAGAGGAGGAGGAAGAGGAGGAGGAAGAGGAGGAGGAGGAGGAAGAGAAGGAGGAAGAGGAGGAAGAGAAGGAGGAAGAGGAGGAGGATGAAGAGGAAGAGGAGGAGGAAGAGGAGGAAGAGAAGTAAAAGGAGGAGGAAGAGGAAGAGGAGTAGGAGGAGGAAGAGGAGGAGGAGGAATAGGAGGAGGAGGAATTGGAGGAGGAGGGGGAAGAGAAGGAGGAAGAGGAGGAGGAAGAGGAGGAGGAAGAGGAGAAGGAAGAGGAGGAATAGAATGAGGAAGAGGAGGAAGAGAAGGAGGAAGAGGAGGAGGAGGGAAGAGGAAGAGGAGGAGGAAGAGGAAGAGGAGGAGGAAGAGGAGGAGTAGGAGGAAGTGGAGGAAGAGGAAGAGGAGGAGGAAGAGGAGGAGGAGGAAGAGGAGGAGGAAGAGGAGTAGGAGGAAGAGGAGAAGAGGAGGAGGAAGAGGAGGAGGAAGAGGAGAGAGAGAGAAAGAGGAGGAGGAGGAAGAGGAGGAGGAGGAAGAGGAGGAGGAAGAAGAGGAGGAGGAAGAGGAGAAGTAGGAGGAAGAAGAGGAAGAGGAGTAGGATGAGGAGGAGGAGGAGGAAGAGGAGGAGTAAGAGAGGAGGAAGAGAAAGAGGAGGAGGAGGAAGAGGAGGAGGAAGAAGAGGAGGAGGAAGAGGAGTAGGAGTAAGAGGAGGAGGAGGAATAGAAGGTGGAGGAATAGGAGGAGGAGGAATAGGGAGGAGGAGGAAGAGGAGGGGGAGGAATAGGAGGAGGAAGAGGAGGAGGAGGAATAGCAGGAGGAGGAAGAGGAGGAGGAAGAGAAGAAGGAAGAGAAGGAGGAAGGGAAGGAGGAAGAAGAGGAGGAGAAGGAAGAGGAGGAGGAAGAAGGAGGAGGAAGAGGAAGAGGAGGAGGAAGAAGAAGAGGAGGAGGAGGAGAAAGAGAAGGAAGAGGAGGAGAGGAGGAGGCAAAAAGAGGAGGAGGAGGAAATGAAGAGGAGGAAGATAAAGAGGAAAAGGAAGAGGAAGAGGAAGAGGAGGAGGAAGAGGAGGAGGAGGAAGAGGAGGGAGGAAGAGGAGGAAAAGGAGGAGGAGGAAGAGAAGGAGGAAGAGGAGGAAGAGAAGGTGGAAGAGGAGGATGAAGAGAAAGAGGAGGAGGAAGAGGAGGAAGAGAAGTAAAAGGAGGAGGAAGAGGAGGAAGATAGGAGGAGGAAGAGGAGGAGGAGGAAGAGGAGGAGGAAGAGGAGGAGGAGGAGAGAAGGAGGAAGAGGAGGAAGAGAAGGTGGAAGAGGAGGATGAGAGAAAGAGGAGGAGGAAGAGGAGGAAGAGAAGTAAAAGGAGGAGGAAGAGGAGGAAGAGGAGGAGGAGGAAGAGGAGGAGGAGGAATAGGAGGAGGAGAGGAAGAGGTGGAGGAATAGGAGGAGGGGAAGAGGAGGAGGAGGGGGAGAGAATGAGGAAGAGGAGGAGGAAGAGGAGGAGGAGGAAGAGAAGGAGGAAGAGAAGGAGGGAAGAGGAGGAGGAAGAGAAGAGGAGAAGGGAGGAAGAGGAATAGAGGAGGAGGAAGAGGAGGAGGAAGAGGAGGAGGAGGAAGAGGAAGAGGAGGAGGAAGAGGATGAGTAGGAAGAAGAGGAGGAAGAGGAGGGGAGGGAAGGAAGGAGGAGGAGGAAGAGGAGGGGAAGAGGAGGAAGAGAAGGAGGAAGAGAAGGAGAAGAGGAGGAAAGAGAAGGAGGAAGAGGAGAAGGAATAGAGGAGGAGGAAGAGGAGGAGGAAGAGGAGGAGGAGGAGAGGAAGAGGAGGAGGAAGAGGATGAGTAGGAAGAAGAGGAGGAAGAGGAGGAGGAGGGAAGAGGAGGAGGAAGAGGAGCAGGGAAAAGGAGAAGGAGGAAGAGGAGGAAGAGGAAGAGGAGGAAGAGGAAGAGAGGAGGAGGGAAGAGGAGGAGGAAGAGGAGGAGGAAGAGGAAGAGGAAGAAGAGGAGGAGGAAGAGGAGGAGGAAGGAAAGAGCAGGAGGAGGAAGAGGAGGAGGAGGGAAGAAGAGGAGGAGGAAGAGGAGTAGGATGAGGAAGAGGAGGAAGAGGAGGAGGAGGCGAAGCGAAGAGGAAGAGGAGGAGGAAGAGGAAGAGGAGGAGGAAGAGGATGAGTAGGAAGAAGAGGAGGAAGAGGAGGAGGAGGGAAGAGGAGGAGGAAGAGGAGCAGGAAAAGGAGTAGGAGGAAGAGGAGGAAGAGGAAGAGGAGGAGGAGGAAGAGGAGGAGGAAGAGGAGGAGGAAGAGGAGGAGGAAGAGGAAGAGGAAGAAGAGGAGGAGGAAGAGGAGAGAAGAGAGAAAGAGGAGGAGGAGGAAGAGGAGGAGGAGGAAGAAGAGGAGGAGGAAGAGGAGTAGGATGAGGAAGAGGAGGAAGAGGAGGAGGAGGCGAAGAGGAAGAGGAGGAGGAAGAGGAAGAGGAGGAGGAAGAGGAGTAGGAAGAGGAGGAGGAAGAGGAGGAGGAGTAAGAGGAGGAGGAGGAATAGGAGGTGAGGAATAGGAGGAGGAGGAGGAAGAGGAGGAGGAGGAAAAGGAGGAGGAGGAAGAGGAGGAGGAGGAATAGCAGGAGGAGGAATAGCAGGAGGAAGGAAGAGGAGGAGGAAGAGAAGGAGGAAGAGAAGGAGGAAGGGAAGGAGGAAGAAGAGGAGGAAGAGGAGGAGGAGGAAGAAGAAGATGAAGAGGAAGAGGAGGAAGAGGAAGAGGAGGAGGAGGAGGAGGAGGAGGAAGCGGAGGAGGAAGAGGAGAAAGAGAAGGAAAGAGGAGGAGAGGAGGAGGCAAAAGGAAGAGGATGAGGATGAAGAGGAAGAGGAAAAAGAGGAGGAAGAGGAAGAGGAGGAGGAGTAGGAGGAGGAAGAGGAAGAGGATTAGGAGGAGGAAGAGGAGGAGGAAGAAGAGGAGGTGGAGGTAGAGGAGGAAGAGGAGGAGGACAAAAAGGAAGAGGAGGAGGAAGAGGAGGAGGAAGAGAGAAGGAAGAGGAGAAAGAAGAGGAGAAAGAGAGGGAGTAGGAGGAAGAGGTAGAGGAGGAGGAGGAAGAGGAGAAAGAGAGGGAGGAGGAAGAGGTAGAGGAGGAGGAAAAGGTAGGGAGGAAGAAGAAGAGGAGAAGGATGAAGAGGAAGAGGAGGAGGAAGAGGAAGAGGAGGAGTAGGCGGAGGAAGAGGAAGAGTATTAGCAGGAGGAAGAGGTGGAGGAGGAAGAGGTGGAGGACAAAGAGGAAGAGAAGGAGGAAGAGGAGGAGGAAGAGGAGGAGGAAGAGGAGGAAGAGTAGGAGGAAGAAGAGGAGGAGGAGGTAGAGGAAGAGGAGGAGGAAGAGGAGGAGGAAGAGGAGGAGGAGGAAGAGGAAGAGGATGAGGAAGATGAGGAGGAAGAAGAGGAGTAGGAGGAGGAAGAGGAAGAGGAGGAGGATGAGGAAGAGGAGGAGGATGAAGAGGAGGAGAGGAGGAGGAAAAGAGAAGAGGAGGAGGAAGAGAAAGAAGAAGAGGACGAAGGGAGGAGGAAGTGGAGGAGGAAGAGGAGGAGGAAGAGGAAGAGAGAGAGGAGGAGGAAGAGGAGGAGGAAGAGGAGGAGGAAAGGAGAAGGAAGAGTAGGAGGAAGAGGAGGAGGAAGAGGAAGAGGAGGAGGAGGAAGAGGAGGAATAGGAGGAGGAATAGGAGGAGGAGGAATAGGAAGAAGAGGATGAGGAAGAGGAGGAGGAAGAGGAGGAGGAAGAGGAAGAGGAGGAGGAAGAGGAGGAGGAAGAGGAGGAAGAGGAAGAGGAGGAAGAGGAAGAGGAGGAAGAGGAAGAGGAAGAGGAGGAGGAAGATGAAGAGGTGAAGAAGGTGGAAAAGGAAGAGGAGATGGATGAGGAAGAGGAGGAGGAGGAATAGGAAGAGAAGGAGGAAGAGGAGGAAGAGGAGGAAGAGGAGGAGGAAGAAGAGGAGGAAGAGGAAGAGGAGGAGGAAGAGGAGGAGGAAGAGGAGGAGTAGGAGGAAGAGGAAAAGGAGGAGGTGGGAAGAGGAGGAGGAAGAGGAGGAGGAAGAGCAAGAGGAAAAGGAAGAGGAAGAGGAGGAGGAGTAGGAGGAAGAGGAGGAAGAGGAAGAGTAGGAGGAAAAGGAAGAAGAGGAGGTAGAGGAAGAGGAGGAGGAAAGAGTAGGAGGAAGAGGAGGAGGAAGAGGAAGATGAGGAGGAAGAGGAGGAGTAGGAGGAGGAAGAGGAGGAGGATGAGGAAGAGGAGGAGGATGAAGAGGAGGAAGAGGGGGAGGACAAAGAGAAGAGGAGGAGGAAGAGGAGGAGGAAGAGAGGTGGAAGAGGAGGAGGAAGAGGACTAAGAGTAAGAGGAGTAAGAGGAGGAGGAGGAATAGGAGGAGGAGGAAGAGTAGGTGGAGGAAGAGGAGGAGGAATAGGAGAAGGAGGAATAGGAGGAGGAGGAAGAGGAGGAATAGGAGGAGGAGGAAGAGGAGGAGGAAGAGAGGAGGAGGAATAGCAGGAGGAGGAAGAGGAGGAGGAAGAGAAGGAGGAAGAGAAGGAGGAAGAGGAAGGAGTAAGAGAAGGAGGAGGGAAGAGGCGGAGGAAGAGGAGGAGGAGGAAGAGGAGGAGGAGGAAGAAGAGGAGGAGGAAGAGGAGGAAGAAGAGGAGGAGGAAGAGGAAAAGGAGTGGGGAGAAGGAAGAGGAGGAGGAAGAGGAGAAAGTGAGGGAAGAGAGGGAAGAGGAGGAGTAAATGGAAGAGGAGGAGGAAAATGAAGTGGAGGAGGATGAAGAGGAAAAGGAAGAGGAGGAGGAAGACGAAGAGGAGGAGGAGTAGGAGGAGGAAGAGGAAGAGGATAAGGAGGAGGAAGAGGATAAGGAGGAGGAAGAGGAGGAGGAGGAAGAAAAGGAAGAGGGAAGAGGAGGAAGAGGAGGAGGATGTAGAGGAAGAGGAGGAGGAAGAGGAAGAGGAGGAGGAAGAGGAGGAGGGAAGAGGGGGAGGAGGAAGAGGAGGAGGAAGAGGAAGAGGAAGAGGAAGAGGAAGAGGAGGAGAAAGTGGAAGAGGAGGAGGAGGAGGAAGGGGGAAGAGGAGAAAGAGAGGGAGGAGGAGGATTAGGAGGAGGAAGAGGAGGAGGAAGAAGAGGAAGAGGAGGAGGAAGAGAAGGAGGAAAAGGAGTAGGAAGAGAAGGAGGTAGAGTAGGAGAAAGATGAGGAGGAAGAGAGAGAGGAGGAGGAAGAGGAGGAGGAGGAAGAGGAGAAGGAAGAGGAGGAAGAGAGAGAGGAGGAGGAAGAGGAGGAAGAAGAGGAGGAAATGAAGGAGGAAGAGGAGGAGGAGAAAGAGGAGAATCAAGAGGAGTAAGAGAAGGAAGAGAAGGAGGAGAGAAGGAGGAAGAGGAGGAGGAAGAGAAGGAGGAAGAAGAGGAGGAAGAGGAGGAGGAAGGGGAGGAGGAAGAGGAAGAGGGGGAGAAAGAGGAGGAGTAGGAGGAAGAGGAAGAGGAGGGGGAGGGAAGAGGAGGAGGAAGAGGAAGAGAAAAGGAGGAGGACAAGGAAGAGGAGTAGGGGTAGGAGTAAGAAGAGGAGGAGGAATAGGAGGATGAGGAAGAGTAGGTGGAGGAAGAGGAGGAATAGGAGAAGGAGGAAAAGGAGGGGGTGGAATAGGAGGAGGAGGAAGAGAAGGAGGAGGAATAGCAGGAGGAGGAAGAGGAGGAGGAGGAGGAGGAAGAGGAGGAGGAAGAGAAGGAGGAAGAGAAGGAGGAAGAGTAGGAGGAAGAGGAGGAGTAAGAGGAGGAGGAAGAAGAGGAGCAAGAGGAGTAGGAGGAAGAGGAGGAAGAGGAAGAAGAGGAAGAGAGGAGGAGGAAGAGGAGGAGAAGAGGAAGAGGGAGGAAGAGGAAGAGGAAGAGGAGGAGGAAAGAGAGGACGTGGAGGAAGAGGAGGAGGAAGAGGAAGAGGAGGAAGAGGAGGAGGAGGAGGAGAGAGGAGGGAGGATGAAGTAGAGGAAAAGGAGGTGGATGAAGAGGAAGAGGAGGAGGAAGAGGAAGAGGAGGAGGAAGAGAAGAAGGAAGAGGAGTAGGAGTAAGGGGGAGGTAGTAGAAGGTGGAGGATAAGGGAGGGGGTGGATGATGGAGGAGGGGAAGAGGAGGAGGTGGAATAGACTGGACGG